>NC_133665.1:44559031-44604031 GCF_037893015.1 Macrotis lagotis | reverse complement strand
GTACAGTGGATAGAGCACTGACCTTGGAGTCAGGAGGACAGGAGTTCAAATCTAGCTTCATACATTTTCTAACTGTGTGACCTTAGGTAAGTCACTTAATCCTGATTCATATCTGGCCACTGGACCCAAATCCAATTCATGTGTTTGTCATGGCATCACCTCCCTTAAGTCATGGTCTTTGAGAATGAAGGAAAAAAAAACATTATTATTGGAGGAGGCTACTGGGAAATTTCCTTCTAAAACAGTAGGTCTTCAATCTTTAGCTTCCATCTCCTTGAGACAGATGTGAATATAGTGAATATTTAATCTAGTGAACCCAACTTAACTGAAGTGAAACATAGGATTATTATTTCATTATTGGAAGAGAACTTAGAGATCACCTATTTTAAATAGCTCATTTTATATATGAGAAAATTGAGGCCAGGAGAGATTAAATGACTTGTCCAAGGGAATTAAAAGATTTTTTTTTGAGTTCAGGCTCTGAGATTGCAAGTTATATATACTCTTTCTATTGGATCATGATGCTTTCTAATTTTTGTGGAGGACTTCTTATGTGGAAGAAAATAATGTATATAGTGCAATGAGATAATAGAGGAATTTCTCCAGTTAGAAACTTCCCCTTATTTTCATGTGATATTTTTCATGTTCCATGAAGTTTGCTGTCCTACCTTTTCATCTCTGGAAACATAGGAAACAGATGGTTATATTTCTTTGATATCAACTAATTTTCATAATTATACTTCCTTAGAGTTGACTGGGATGAGGGGTAAGACTAGAGAGAATCAAACTCATATATTCACCAAATATTGATTTTGAAATATTGATTCTGAAATTTTGTCTCATTTTTTGATACACTCCAACTTCTCATGTTGTCTGTGAGAAAATACTTTTGCTCAGCTTTTTCACAGCAGCTTTTACATCCTTATTCCTCAGACTATAAATGATGGGATTCAGCATGGGAATGACCACAGCATAGAAGAGAGCAATCAGCTCATCAGTTGCATGGGAGTCTTTGGACTTGGGCTTCATATACATGAAGAGAATGGTCCCATAAAACATAGTCACTACAGTTAGATGAGCTGAACAGGTAGAAAAGGCTTTTTTCCTTCCCTCTGCGGAATTGATCCTCAGAATTGTAAAAAGAATGAAGGCATAGGAGATGATTATTAGCAATACTGGAATAACAAGTAAGATGATATTTGATACAACCATAATGATTACATTGAGGGAAATATCTGTGCATACTAGTTTCAACACAGCCAGGATCTCACATGTGAGATAATCAATGACATTTTTCCCACAAAAAGGCAACCTCATAACAAGGACTGTTTGTACCAGTGAATTTATCACACCTGTCAACCAGGAACTGGCTGCCATCCATCCACAAAGCTCCTTGTTCATGATGATAGGGTACATCAATGGCCTACAAATTGCCACATATCGGTCATATGACATCACAGTGAGGAGCACACACTCTGTAGATCCCAATGCAAGAGAGAAGAACATTTGTGCTCCACATCCCACAAAGGAAATGGATTTTTCAACTGAGAGGAAGTTCACAAGTATCAGTGGAACAGAAGAAGATGTGTAGCAGATGTCTAGGAAGGAGAGGTTACTGAGGAAGAAATACATCGGAGTATGGAGGTGAGAGTCCAGACTGATGATTGTAATGAGGAAATTATTGCCCAATAGTATTATAATATACATGATAAGGGATAAAAGAAAGAAAAAAAAGTGAAATATGGGGTAAGCAGCAAGACCATGAAGAAAAAACACATTTATCAATGTTTGGTTTTGATTTTCCATTTATCCTCTCTTCTTCCTGCACTATTTTATATTAGATACAAAATAAAAAAAATGTTTATCTAACTAAAAAAGTTAAAATGCAATTTACTTTTCCAAATCAAATTTCTGGAGTATATTTTTCAAATTTGTGCCTCCTAAACAAAATTTGCACTTAGAATTCTCTCCCACAAATCATGTTCAGGAACAAACTTCCAGGGAACCTTGTTTTATTAGTAAACCTTCTCCTCAAAGAAACTTTGAGGCTTAATCAGATACCTTTTCCCAACCATCACTTCTGGACAACTTTTTTCCCCTTTGGAGTGGCAGATCGAGTTCTACTTGCTTAAACAGTTGAATACCTCATAGACTCAGACCTATAACTGGAAGCAATCTCAGCAATCTCGATCTCAAAACTCTTCTTTTTTCAGGTGAGGAACCTGAATTCCAGGGTGATCAAATGGCTTTCTTAAGTTTACACAGTTAGTCAGCAGCACAGGTGGGATTTGAATATTGTTTGTCTCTCTCCAGAACCAGTCCTTTTTCCATTGTTAAATGTACTTGAAAAAAACAAAGAGGGAGATGGAGAAGAAGAAAGGCATTTAATGAATAAGTACTCTTCAGGAAAATTTCTAGTTTACTAGAAATGCAAATAAAATGAATTCTGTTTGGTGGAATCATAATTCAATTACATTATAAAAGATGATAGAACAGAATAAAATATAAACATGAGCCCTTATGCATTCTTCGCAGAATGTCGTGTAAAAAGCATCAGAAAAGAAGGCAATTGAATGAGAATGTACATTTGGTGGGAACTTTCTAGTGACATTCTTCTTAATCATTTGGTCTCCTAGATCCTAGATAATGTATATTTACTTATTTATGGCATCTGCCTAGTAGCACTTGCTAATCTTTAAGTTAAGTTCTTACTATAATTATGTTATCAATTAGCTGCCTCTTGTCTAGCTACCCTCAGATCCCTTAAAAGAACCTTGCCCTGATGGTGTGTTATTAACATTACAGATTCATGTTAATATCTTAGAATTTTATCTTCATATGAATCTGCAAAAAACACCTCTGCTTTTCTTGTCATCTTTTTCCTGGCTTCAATGTCCTCCTTTGTAAATGGGAATTTGGACTAGAACAGGAGTTCTTGGTTGTTGGTTTTATTGTTGTTTTGTAAGGCAATGGGGTTAAGTGATTTGCCCAAGATTGCCCAGTAATTACTAAGTGTCTGATGCCGGGTTTCAACTCAGGTCTTCCTGACTCCAGCACTGGTGCTCTATCCACTGTGCACCTAGGTGCTCCTGAGAACATAACCATCTTTATATGTGAATGCATTTTCCACTACCAACAAACAGCTTTAAACATATAAGTGTTCCCTTATTCATATCACCAAATTTATTTTTGTATCATCCAAAATGATGAAGAAAAAGTGATAAGCCAGTAGAAAATGCATTAGAAGATTTAGAATCAAATGACGAAAGTTTGAATCCCAACTTACTTGTGTGTTCTTCTATGAATCTCAATTTTCTCACTTGCAAAAAGCAATATATATAAAATCTATTGTCTTTTCAAGGTCTAAACTCCAAGCTTTCTTATACTTAAAGGAGCAAGTATCTCTTCCAAGTTATTTTGAGCTCCATGCAAAATGTATCATTATCACAACATGGGTGTAAAATAAATTTTTGTAATGCACTTAGCATAGCATCTGAGATACATGGTAAGTGTTATATATATATGTCTGTTGTTGCTATTGCTATTTGTGTTATTAATAACTCAGTTGCTAATTATCCCAAGTGAAATAACATTTATCCTACTGTCTGATGCTGTCCAACCAAGCCAGTCTGGCCAGGGATAGTTGATACAGGCATGGCAATCTTGCACACTGTAATAATTTCCCAAGAATTTGCAGCTTGATAAAGAAATTCCTTATGTTCCCAATTTTAGTTCCATTCTTCCAGATTTCTGACTTCCTTTACCTGTGGATTTACTCTTATTATGTCATTCACCCACTTGCCTCTCATCTCTTTGAAAAGCCTTTCAGGACTACGATTCTTTTCCTTGTTCACATAGTTCCTTCCCACCAGGAAAATTCCACCATTAAACTGAGAGGTTAGCCCCGTCAATCGGAGTTTTGCTTAGGTTTGAATAATTAGTAGGTATGTGGCCATTGTAACAAATTACCTATACGAAAGATGATTGTCTCACTTCCTGGACTCAGTAGATAGCAGATGGTTTTTCCTTATTTAAAGAAACTTATTTCTGCCCCTTTTAAGAAATGATTATGATGGATTTCCACATAGTCATTCCTGATGCACAGTTTCAAAATTCAATTTCAAAACCGTTTTCAAAGCAGGTAGCATAGTTATTTCACTAAATTTAATCCCCTAAATGAAGGGATATACTTCTTCTGGATAAGCATATTTATCAGAGGCAGAGTATTGTGTTTTTGTCATTCAGAAATAGGAAAATAGAAAAAGAAAAGAAACAGAGAAAGAAAAGAAAACTGAATTCTACTTTTTTAATTTGTTGGTCTCATTTGCTTTTCAATGGGCTCAGCCAGAATCACTGGCCCCCAAATAGAGATCTGACATAATTTAAAAAGGGACAGACTCTGGGAAATCATTTTCACATAATCTTAGGGGACACTTTTGTCCCTGAAGTAATTTAAAGTTCTGACATGGAAATGCGCCAGAGTTCAAAACTTTCTGGTACTTAAAGAATGATGCCCTAAAGGTCTAATTATATGGAACTTATTATAATGCTCCCTTTCAAACAAAAATGTTGATGAGACTGCACTTTAGTTCCTGATCCTCAAAACCAATCATCAATTACATTCAAGAACAATGACAGCGCACCACATTTATGGTTTTAGTATGCATCTACTATAGTATGTTGTGAAGTGGTTGTAGGTGACAAGGAGTCATTCTAAGATTAAACATGACATTGCCTCTTTGAAGCATCAAAACCTTTTATTTAGTAGGGATAATTAAATATTTCTTATAGTTTTAAAATTTCCTTCTATACCTTTTCCTTAAGATTCTGTCTCTTTGGTCCTATTTCCATTTTTTAAATATATTAAAGACTTTTTTTCAGATATAAGCAAATTTTATTATCTGTTGTCATGTAAGAAAGTATTGATCTTGATACTCCTCAAACTGATCCCATTTGGCTTAGTAGTTTATAGTGCTAAAATATGGGGAAGAGACCATTTATATGAATTTACCATGTAACATATGCAATACTCATAATCCTACAAGATAAATATTGTTATTCTCTACATTCTAGAGCTGAGGGAACCGAGGCAAACAATGGTTAGGTGACTTGCTAGTAAATGATACAGCTATCAATTTCTGAGGCTGGATTTAAACTTGGTGTGTTTTGACCCCAATCCTAGGGCTTTATCAGTGGTGCTACCTAGCTGCTAAGTGAAATAGATTTTCCTGAAATTTGAAAAGTCTACAATATAATTGGAAGGTGAAATTTGGCTTACATGTTTGAGAATGATTACTACAATAAAAAAGTGAATATTTGTATTTGAAAACTCCATGTTCATATAGCTTTCAGTAGCACTTGACAAATTTACAATTCTTCAAAAATGATGGAGCTGTCATAAAATTTCTCAGGTCAATTAGTCAGTCAAAAAGCCTTCCTCAATGACTTAATATATGCAAGGTCTTGAGATTAGGACTAGAGATTCAAAGAAAAGCAAAAATGGCACTTAGTCTCAAGGAGCTCACATTCCAATGGTGGGACTAACATGAAAGCAAGTAGCTACATTCAAGTTATATGCAGAATAAATGGAAGGTAATCTTTTTTTTATTTTATTTTTTATTCTCATTTTGTACAAATGTTTTTTTACATTAATAAAATATTCTTGTTTACAAGTAAACAAAATACCCCTCCTCCCCCATGAATATAGATAGACTTGTTTGGGTGAAAAAAGTAAAGGGGAGAGAAAAAAATTAAAATAAAAAATAATAGTAATAATTGTAGGTATGGCCAGGTGGCGCAATGGACGAAGCACCAGCCCTGGAGCCACGAGCACCCAAGTCCTTATCCAGCCTCGTAAACCCAACAATCACCCAGCCGTGTGACATGCAAGCCACCCGATCCCCACTGCCCTGCAAAAACCAAAAAAAAGAAAGAAAAAAGAGACCTAAAATAAAATAAAATAGTAATAATAGTAGGGGTGGCTGGGTGGCAGACAGAGCATTGGCCCTTGAGCCAGGAGCACCTGGGGCCAAATGTGGCTCCAGACACCCAAAGATGACCCCGCTATGTGGCCCCAGGCAGGCCATCAAGCCCCACTTTCCCTGCACCCTCCCCCAAATAATAATAACAAAAAATGTGCTTGAGTCTTTGTTCTAACACCAACACCTCTGTCATGGGTGGATCTCATTCTTTATGGTAAGTCCATTGCAAAAGTTGCTTCCATATTTTTCCAACATTGCCATTGCTGATTGCAACTCCCTCCTTTCTTATTTCTCCACTACCATGTACTCTATTTTCTCTCTCCTTTCACTTGGACTCTGCTGTAGGGTAGCTGAGTGGTGCAGCAGACAGATCCCTGGTCCTGAGGCCAAGAAGCCCTGAGCCCCTATACCACCCCTTAGGCCCAGAATCCCCCTGGCCCTGTGGTCCTGGGCAGGCCTTCCAATCCCAGCCCCTTGCAAGAAGTAAGAAAGAAAATGTGTTATATCTGGCTACTCTTCCCCCATGGTCCATCCTCTCCTCCTTAATTCACATCCCCACCCATTCCTCCTGCTCCCTGCTCCTTCTTACTCCAGATGTCTATACCCCATTGAGTATATATGCTGTTTCCTCTCCTAGCCATCTCTGATGAGAGCAAAGGTTCCCTCATTCCCCCTTGCCTCCCCACTTCCATATCATTGCAATAGCTCATTGTAATAAAAAAAATCTTATGTGAAATATCTTGGACTATTCCCCGTCTCCTTTTTCTTTCTCCCATTCCATTTCCCTTTTTTTCCTATTGACTCCATTTTTACACCATATTTTATTTTCGAATTCAGCTTTTTCCTGTGCTTCAACTATAAAAGCTCTCTCTACCTGCTCTATTAACTGAGAAGGTTCATATGAGTATTATCAGTGTCATTTTTCTATGCAGGAATACATGCAGTTCATCCTCATTAAACCCCTCATATTTACCCCCTCTCCTCCACTCTCCATGCTTCACCTGAGTCCTGTATCTGAAGATCAAACCTTCTTTTCAGCTCTGGCCATTCCAAAAGGAACCTTTGAAATTCCCCTGGTTCATTGAAAGGCCATCTTTTTCCCTGGAAGAGGACATTCATTTTTGCTGAGTAGATGATTCTTGGTTGCATTCTAAGCTCTTTTGCCTTCTGGTATATTATATTCAAAACCCTATGAGCTTCCAATGTAGCTGCTGCTAAGTCCTGTGTGATCCTGACTGCAGCTCCATGATATTTGAATTGTGTCCTTCTGGCTGCTTGTAATATTTTCTCTTTGACTTGAGAGCTCTGGAACTTGGCTGTAACATTCCTAGGGGTTGGTTTTTTGGGATCTCTTTCTCGGGGGGATCAGTGGATTCTCTCCATTTCTATTTTGCCCTCTGCTTCTAGAATATCAGGGCAATTTTCCTGTAGTAATTCTTTGAAAATGATGTCAAGACTCTTTTCCTGATCATGACTTTCAAGTATTCCAGTAATTTTTAAATTATCTTTCCTAAGTCTGTTTTCCATATCAGTTGTTTTTTCAATGAGACATTTCACATTTTCTTATAGTTTTTCATTTTTTTTTGTTTTGAAGTATTGATTCCTGATTTCTGGTAAATTCATCAATCTCCCTGAATTCTATTCTTTGTCTGAAGGATTTGTTCTCCTCAGAGAGTTTTCTTATCTCTTTTTCCATCTGTCCAATTTTGCTTTTTAAAGCATTCTTCTCCTCAATAACTTTTTGAAGTTTTATCCATTTGACCTAAGCTGGATTTTAGCATGCTATTTTCTTCAGCATTTTTTTTTTTGATTTCCTTGATTAAGCTGCTGACTTCATTTTCATGTTTTTCCTGCAGCTCTCTCCTTTCTTTTCCCAGTTTTTCTTCCAACTCCCTCATTTGGTTTTCAAAGTCTTTTTTGAGCTCTGTCATAGCCTGAGCCCAATTTCTGTTTTTCTTGGAGTCTTTAGATGCAGGAGCTTGTGCTTCCTCATCTTCAGACTGAGTATTTTGATCCTTCTTGGGTTCATTTGCACAATATTTCTCAATAGTCTTCCTTTTGTTTCTTTACTTGCTCATTTTCCCAGCCTGGGCCTGGTTTGGGGGTGCTTCCTGAGCTTTTGGGACACTCCCACAAGGGTCTCAGTGTGTGAGGCTCTGTCCTCCCTCCTGGTCTGTGAATGACCATAAGTGCCCCCCCCCCCCTGCCACGGGGCTGAGGTGGGGGAGCCCTGCCTGCTTCTGTTTCCTGGATCAGGGCTGGGGAAAGACCAAGCTGCTCCCTGTGTGCCCTTAGGGCTGGGCTCCATGTGCTCACTCTGGCAGAGGTCCCCCCACCCCGCACTGTTCCCCCACTTTGTGCCCGGTGCTTCTCAGGGTGCAGCTCAGGAGACTCCCCAGCTGCTGTGAGCTGAGACTCCCAGCACCCTAGGGCTGCCTCCGGGAGGCTGAAGGTCTTTGGCTCTGGCGGGCCACCCCTCTGGCAGGCCGCCTCTCCGATCCCGGGGAGCAGAGCCTTTCTGCTCTTTTCCAGGTTACCTTGAGTAGGAGAACTGCCTCACTGGGTCCCCTTGTGGGTTCTGTCTCTCGAAAGTTTAGTTAGAGTCCTTAGCTGATGAATTTTATAAGAGAGCTCCTAAGACTTGATCCCTTCTTGTCACCATCTTGGCTCCGCCGGAAGGTAATCTTAGTGGGAAATGCATCAGCAGTTTGTGGGGACCTGGACAGAGCTCCTGCAGGAAAGATTTGAAGTGTCTTAAAGTGAGATTTGAATTGCCTTAAGGAGGCTAGGGAAACCAATATGCATATGTTAGAAGGAAAAATATTTCCAGACATGGGGAATATTTAATGTTAAAAGGGAGGAAAGTATCATGTAAAATGGAGCAGTAATGCAAAAATATTTCCATATTAGTCATGTTATGAATGAAAATGCAGACAAAAACAACCCAACAAAAAATAAAGTTTAAAAAAGTATGCTCCCTTCTACATTCAGACTTTATCAGCTCTTTCTCTGGAGATGGACAACTTTTTCAATCTAAAATTTTCAGAATTATCTTGACTCATTGTATTACTGAGTATAGCTAAGTCATTCACAGTTGATCATGGTACAATATTTCTGTTGCTGTTATACACTGTTCTGGTTCTACTCATTTCACTTTGTAATAATTCATATAAGTCTTATGTGATTTTTTCTGAAGCATCCTCTGTGTTATTTCTGTTGTCAAAATAGTATTACATCATGATGATATCCTACAACTTGTTCATCATTAAAAACCATGAGTATTTTTTGAAAACAAAATGAACTATTTTGATAAAAATAGAGAGGAAAATGAAATAATTGAAATAAAAAATGAAAAGAGGGAATTCATACATGAAGAATGAAATGGAATTATTAGAAAATATTTTACCTAATTATATTTCAGCAAAACTAATAAATGAAATGAAGTACAAGAATGGTTACACAATATAAATTATACAGGTTAAGAGAACAAAGAATGATTGAAAGAATTTAAATAAGCCAATCTTAAAAATTTTCAAGTAAAAAATGAATTTCCAAAGGAAATATGATCAAATGGATTTACAAATGAATTTCTTCAAACACTGAAAGAACAACTAAATCATTATAAAGTTTTATTTATTACAAATAAGATAAAGTCATCCTAACTAAAAGAAAATTTTTTATATATTAAATATTAGCATGATACCTTATAGCAGGATAAAGGAAATCAAATAAAAAGAAAATCAAAGACATATTTGATAAATATCAGTGAAAAAATCTAGAAAAACCCACTGTATCATAAAAAGATTATGTATTATCACTAATTTGATTTACACTAGATTGCAGGGTTGGTTTAATAATAGGAAGTCTATAAAATACAGAAAATTAATTAGAATTATTGAATAACTATAGTTCTAAAATGACTATAAAATTCACATTATTTTAAAATGTTGCATGAAGAACACAGTAACAATTTACATATATTTAATTTTTATTTTATTCCAATTATACATAAAAATTAACTACATTTAAAAAAATTGATTTCCTAATTCTCTCCTTCCCTTTCTTCCTTTTTCCCTCATTGAGCAGACAAGCAATTTTAAAGTCATCTGCAATCATGCAAAAATATGTCCATATTAGTCATGTTGTGAAGGAAAACACAAGAAAAAAGAAAGTTTATTGTTTATTCTGCATTCACATTCCATCAGTTCTTTCTTTGGAGGTGGATAAGATTTTTCATCTTAAGTCTTGGATTTTCTTAGATCATTGATTTACCAAAAATAGCTAAGTTACTCACAAATGATCATTATAAAATATTGCTATGACTGTATTTCCTGTGCTCCTGGTTCTGTTCACTTCACTCTACATCAATTCATGTATGTCTTTTCAGCTTTTCCTGAAAACATCTTGCTTGTTTTATAGCACAATAGTATTCCATCACAATGATGTACCACAATTTGTTCAGTCATTCCCCAAATGATCGGCATCCCCTCAATTTCCATTCTTAGTCACTATGAAAAGGGCTGCTTAAATGTTTTTTGTACATAGATCCTTTTTCCTTTTTTGTGATCTTTTTGAGATACAGACCTAATGGCATTGCTGGTTCAAAACTGTGGCATGATTTTTTTGCCCAATTTAGGCATAATTCCAAATCACTCTCCAGAATGGTTGGATCAGTTCCCAAGTCCACCTACAGTGCTTCAGTGTCTCAATTTTTTCCAGTTGTTTCCAACATTTGTCAATTTTTTTTCTGTCAATTTAATCAATTTTATAGGTGTCAAGGTATCTGAGCTGCCTAAATTTGTATATCTCTAATTCCATAGTGATTTAAAACATTTTTATAACTCTATTGATAATTTTGATTTCTTTGCCTCAATACTGTCCATTCATATCCTTTGGCCATTTATCAATTGGGAAATGACCTTTTATTCTTATAAATTCTACTCAATTTTCTATGCATCTGAGAAATTAGACCTTTATCAGGGAAACTTGGTCTATTTTTCAGAGGTATGATTATTAACTGTGTATTTATCTCCATTCTCTTTTCCCCATTTGTCCTTCTTTTTCTCTCCTTTCACCCTGTTCCTTCTCCAAACTAGTTTTTTCTTCTGACCACCTCTCCCCTTCCTCCCTTCTATCAATCTCCCCCTTTTATTATTCACTTCCCTATTGGCTAAAATGAATTTTTATATCCAACTGAGTATCTATATTATTCCCTCTTTGAGCTAATTCCAATGAGAGTAAGGATGTTTGCAAACCCCACATCTTCCCTACCACTGCAAAAGTTCTTTCATACCTTTTCTTTATGAAATAATTCGCCTCTCTGTGTTTTCTCTTCTCCTAGTGCATTTCCATTTTTTCACTCCTTAAATTTATTTCTTAATATCATCACATCATGGTCAATTCATACTTGCCCCTCTAAGGATACTTCCAAATAACCTAATAATGATTAGATTCTAAAAAATTATACATATCATCTTTCCATCTTCTGCAGCAACATAAATGATACTTTACCTGTAGGTAATTACTGTCTGTGACCAGTTTTGAACTCAGGCCTTCCTGACTCCAGGACCAGTGATCTGGTAGGCAATGAGTACTCATCAAAGGTTTATATGCTGGGAACCTAAAATCAAAGCAACACAGTAGGAAAAAATATTTTTTGGGGGAGAGGGCAGCAATTCGAAATATAATGATAGGAATAAGTGACATCACCAGAATGTATGGAAAGAAAGGAGAGGTGAACTATGAAAATTTTATTTAAGTAATAGAGGTTGAAGAACCAGCAAAGAGAGTGTGATTAAAGACAAAAGTGGAGAACTATGAGAACATTATTATCAAAGCTGAAGGACTTAACTGACAAATGGTTAAAGGATATGAAAAGACAATTTTTAGATGAAGAAATTAAAAATGAATAAAAAGAAAATAATCAATAGTGGAGGGAATGTGGGGAAAGTGGAAAACTAATGCATTCTTGGTGTAATTGTGCTTTTGGAGAGAAATTTGAAACTATGCCCAAAAGGCAATAAAACTGTGCATACCCTTTGATTCAGCAATCCGCTACTAGGTCTATATACCAAAGAGATCATTAAAAATGAGAGAGGATTCTCAAGTATAAAAATCTGCATAGTGGCTCTTCTTGTAGTGGCAAAGAATTGGAAAATGAGGGGATACCCATCATTTAGGGAATGGATGAACAAATTATGGTATATGAATGTGATGGAGTACTAGTGTTTTGTAAGAAGTCATGAGTGATTGGACTTTAGAGAAATGTGGAAAGACTTGCATGAACTGATGCTGTGTAAAGTGAGCAGAACCAGGTGAACATTGCATATTTATAACCAGCTGTGGTGGACTAAGCTCCTTTCAGCAGTTCAGGGATCAAAGACAGTTCTAAAAGCCTTGTGATGTAAAATGCCATTCACATCCAGAGGAAAAAACTGTGGAATTTGAATGGAGACCAAAGTGTATTATTTTCACATATTATTTTCACTTTTCAAAATTTATTTTATATTTCTTCTCTTTCTCATTTTTTCCTTTAGTTCTGATTTTTCTTTCATAACTTGACTAATAGGGAAATACGTTTAACATGATTATAGATATATAGCCTATATCAGATTACTCACTGTCATAGGGAGGGGGGAAGGAAGGGCGAGAGGGAGAAAATTTGAAACTCAAAAGCTTGAAAAAAGATTGGCAACAAAATTCAACAAAAAGTTGAAAAATATCTTTGTAACTGAAAAAAATAATATAACATTAAAAAAAGAAAAAAGTTGAGAAAGTAAAGAGTATTGAGTAGAAGTTCATATTCTACACTATACTATACATCAGTGAACTCACGGATATGACAGAAAAAATTGTTTTCTTTTTCTTTTTGCAAGGCAATGGGGTTAAGTGACTTGCCCAAGATCATACAAGTAGGTAATAAGTGTAATAAGTGTCTGAGGCCGAATTTGAACTCACTCACGTCCCTCCTGACTCCAGGACTAGTGCTCTGACCACTACACCACCTAGTTGCCCTAGTGACAGAATAAATGTAATTTGATTTGACAGTAAGTTGAACATCAGCTACCTCAGTTATCTCAAAGCAGAAGTTCTTAACCTTCTCCCTCCCCCGCTTTTTTTTGCTCTCCTGGACATTTTTGGCAATTTTGTAAAGCATATTGAGGTCCTAGACAGGCGACACAGTAAACAGAGTACCAGATCTGGAATCAGGAAGACTTTGTGAGTTTAAATATGCCTTCAGAAACTTAGTAGCTGTGTGATCCTGTATGATCTTTCACCATTTTCATTTGCAAAATAAGTAGGAGAACTATATCTCTAACAACTTTAGTAACTTTTTCATGAAAACCTCAAATGGAGTCATGGATAACTAGATACAACTGAAAACTATTGAATAACAACAACAAATGGACTTCTCAGGATAATTTATTTATCTATTTATTTTTAGTTTTTGCAAGGCAAATGGAGTGAAGTGGCTTGCCCAAGGCCACACAGCTAGGTAATTATTAAGTGTCTGAGGCCGGATTTGAACCCAGGTACTCCTGACTCCAGGGCCGGTGCTTTATCCATTGTGCCACCTAGCCTCCCCAGGATAATAATTTAAATGGATAAAATAAGACATATGAGATTACAAAGGAAACCAATGAAATAAAATTGTCAAAAATATATTAAAAATATCACAGAGTTGAAATTTATCTATGGACCCTTTAGAGATTGGTGAACTCCAGGTTAAGAATCTTTGTTTAGATAAAGCAATTAGAGTCAAGTTGAATGGAAAGAGGGTAAATTATCTGGGTTTTAATACTGAATAAGTTCTTTATAAAGCATAGAAAAGTTTTGCAGACTGCTTTTTAGAAGCAGAGATAATACAATAGGTTAAGGGATAACAAGTCAAAAGTATTTTTCTTTCTTTGTAATATATTAAGACATAAAGTTTCTTTGAAGACAGAGAGGAAGAAGTTCATGCAGAGGGCCATACTGAAGATACATAAGAAGAAAGGTGATGACTGAAGAATGAGGTCCTAGAAGAAATGGGATCAATACCATAGGTGGAAGAGTAAACCTTGGGACAGAGGGGAAAAAACTGAATTTCTAACTGGATTAACTTTGTGTTTAGAATCTATACTAAAGCAGGCAAAGTAGAGCACACTATTGTTTATTATATAAAATATTTTAATATTATCAGTTCATCTGTAAAAATAACATGTTAAAGGAGGCCTGGGTTGGTATTATTGATATTTTCAATGTGAATAAATATAATTTAGGAAGATGAAGTACCTTTCTAAGTCATCTAAGTCTATATTTCAGCATTTCACCTTCACTTTTTCTTTGGTCTTTTTTTTGCAATAAGTGTTATCTTTAGAATTCTGTGAATACATTTTCTATCTTTGGTGTTGATATCATCTCTCCTATCCCCCTTTCTGAGTCCTTGGCCTATCAATTATTCCCAATTTATTTTACTCTTTCTCTTTTCACTGGAGCCTTCTTATCTATAAACATGGATAGATCTCCTTGCCATATAAGGAAAAAAAAAACTGTCTTCAGATTTATGAAGAATATCCCAAGGAAAGGTATTAGACTTGTGCTTGACTCCAAAGGTAAGAACTAAGAACAGCGTTTTGACATTCCAGAAAGACAACATTAAACTTGACATATAGAACAATTCCCATATAATTCATGCTATATGAAAATGGAACGGTTCATTGTGGGAACTGTTGAACTTTATTGGGGGCCTTAAACAAAAACTATATGACCACTTCGGGGATAAACTTTAATCTGATTTTTTGTTTGGGTAATTGGACTAAATGACCTCTGAAGTCCTTTCCAACTCTGAGACAACTTGAGGACAAAGACTTGTCTCTTTTGTCCTTGAATCTATTCTAACACCCAATACAATATGATATGCTTTGTAAGTACTTAAGAAATGTATGTGAAAACAAATAAATACAATCCATATTCTTTTATGGCCAGTTTCAGTTTCCAAACATACAACAGAAGTTGTATTATTTTTTGTTGAACACATCAATTAAGTCTTATATTTTTTAATAAAACAGCCGTTTCCAACTTAAGGACAGGGAATGGACAAGGGATTTCATTGACATGAAGAACTCTTAGATGACAAAAGATACTCTTCCAGTGCAGAGAGTCATCTTCTCTGTATCTTATGGAGTTACATAGAATCCTGAGAGGTTAAATGAATTTCGAGGTTTATATGTGAAGAGGTGATATTTGAACTCAGGTCTTCTGGCATTAGACTTTGTAATTTTTATGTGTACTTTGAAATGCTATGTCTCTTTAGTCATGCAATCTTAGGTCAGTAGAATTGATTTTTTAGTCATTCATGAGTTCTTTATTTGCTCATATGTCAAACATCATTATGTAGTGCTTTCTTAGCCATGAACTAATATAAACTTGGTAGCACTGTTTTCTGGAACCCTGTTAGAGTTAAGTAAATTTCATCATTACATAGTAATTTCTATCACTGTTTTTTGTTATGTTTCTGTTAGCTAGTTGCTTAGGAAGTGTTAGGTTCCTGCGGGTTAGCTCATCCTTATCCAGGAGAATGTTGAAGGGGTGGGAGGCAAGGGAGACAAGGATGGCAAGTTCTCCTTAAAGTTCTCCTCATTCTCCAAGATCTCCTGATTTCCCAGATCTTCAGTTATTAAACCAAATAAAAGTGCTTAAATATCCTCCCCAGTCCCTGGTCCACTCCCACTCCAGTGATATTTAGTAAAACAATGCTCTGGTGCTAGAGGACATCAGGTGATAAAGGTTTACAGTATTCTAACACACAACAGTCCCTTACAGTTTTTTTTAACAATAAGGGACTTTCTAGAGAATGAAATTTGAGTCATTTAGCTTCGCTTAGTTTTTCTTAACAGTTTTACTTCTTAGAGTTCTTCATAACAAGCTGTTCTTTTTACAGAGTCAACTTAAAGGAAAAGGATTTGTCCAATGAAACAAGGTATAAACACATTGCTATCATGTTATCTTGTACAAATTCTAAACTTTTAGCTGCATTTCCATTGGATTGTGACTCACTTTATTGTGATTTTGGTGTTGCATGGTCTTTGAGATTGAATACCAGTGTCCACATTAGTTTTCCATGACCAGCAGCAAATGTTGTATTAATAATTGACTAATTTCGTAATGAGGAAACAAAACTTTCACTCTTGGCAGATGATATTATGAACCCCTTAGAGATCTTAGAGAATCCAATAAAAACTACTTGAAACAATTGACAATTTTAGCAAAGTTAGAAGACATAAAATAAACTCATATAAATCGTCAGCATTTCTATACATTACCAACAAAGACCAGGAGCAAAAGACAGAAAGAGAAATTCCATTCAAAATAATTGAAGATAACATAAAATAAACTTAAGAATCTATCTGCCAAGAAAATTCAGGCATTATATAAATACAATTACAAAACACTCTTCATGCAAACAAAGTCAGATCTAAACAATTGGAAAAATATCAGTTGCTCATAGGTAGGCCAAGCTAAAATAATAAAAATAACAATTCTAACTAAATTAATCAACTGATTCAGTGGAATACCCATCAAACTACCAAAAATTATTTTGTAAAACTAGAAAAAATAATAACAAAATTTATCTGGAAGAACAAATGATAAAGATTCTTAAGGGAATTGATGAAAAAAATACTAAGGAAGGTGATCTAACTATATAAGATCTAAAACTATTTTATAAAGTGGCAGTTATCAAAACTATTTGGTGCTGACTAAAAAAATAGAATGGTAAATCCAGGTAAGGTTCACAAGACACAGTAATAAACAACTATATTTATCTACTGCTTGATAAATCCTAAGACTCCAACTTCTGGGATAGGAACTCACTATTTTTCAAAAACTGCTGGAAAACCTAGGCATAAATTAATATCTCACATCCTATATATGGATAAGGTTGAAATATGTAAATGATTTAGACATACCATAAGCCAATTAGAAGACTAAGGAATCATTTACTTTTAAGATTTATGGAGAGGTGGAGAGGGGGAGAATTTATGACCAAAGAAGAGATAGAGAACATTATGAAATATAAAATAGATAATTTTGATTACATTTAATTGAAGTTTTCATATAAAATAATTCAATAGAACCAAATTAGAAGGAAAGCAGAAAGCCAAGAAATACTTATTACAGTCACTATTTCTGATCAAGGCCACATTTCTAAAATATATAGAGAAAATCAAATTTATAAGAATACAAATCATTCTCCAATTGATGAATAATCAAAGGAAATGACCTGAATTAACATTCAGATGAAATTAAAGCTATCTATGGTCATATGAAAAAATGATCTAAGTTATTATAAAATAGATAAATGCAAATTAACATAGGTCTGAGGGGCCACCTCACATCTATTAGATTGGCTAATATGACCGAATAGGGAAATGACAAATGTTGGAGGTCAAGTGGAAAAAGTGGAAAAGTTAATGTGCTGTTGTTGGAATTGCTGATCCAGCCATTCAGGAGATCAATCTGCAACTGTGTCCAAAGAGCAATAAAACTGCAAACACTTTGATCCAGAAACACTTCTACTAGATCTATATTCCAAAGAAATCATAAAAAGGAAAAAAAAACTCACATGCACAAGAATATTTATAGTAGTTCTTTCTGTGGTGGCAAAGAATTGGAAATTGAGTGGATACTATCAATTGGGGAATGTTTGAATAAGTGGTATATGGATGCAATGAAATATTATTACACTATAAGAAATGATGAGCAGGCAGATTTCAGATTTCAGAAAAACCTGGAAAGATTTACATGAATTGATGCTGAGGGAAATGAGTAGAACCAGGAAAACACTAAACTTCGTAAAAGCATTATTGTGTGATGATCAACTATGACAGACTTAGCTCTTCTTAGCAATACAGCAAAGACAATTCTTAAAAACCCACAATGGAAAATACCATCCACATTCAGAGAAATAACTAAGTCATCTGAATGCAAATCAAAGCATACTATTTTTAATTTCTCAATTTGTTTTTTTTCTTTTTTCTTCTCATGATTTTTCCTTTTTTGTTCTGATTCTTTTTTCACAGTGAGACTAATATGATAATATGTATAACATGATTATACATGTATAACCTATATCAGATTGCTTGCTACAGGGTGGGAGGGAGAGAAGAGTAAGAGGGAGAAAACTTTACAAAAATGAATATTGAAAATTATCTTTACATGTAATTGGAAAAATAAATAAAAATAGATTATGGAAAAAATAATTATACAATGCTACTAGTCTTCAATGACAATAAACATTTAAATTGACATTAATGGAAATATATCAAGGGATTGCTGTCAGTATTCATTTGAAATTTATCTTTGACAATAATCTTTGAAAGTTTTGGTGACAACTAAGAACTCCAGTTTATATAAGAACTCCATTTTATATGTTTAACAGCAAATTTTCACCATCTTCTATTAGTGAAGTAATTGCTTCTTAATGATCATCACTTCTCTTGTTATAAATTTCTCTTAAGCATTTCAAGGTAACATATATGTAAGCAAGACAAAAGATTTATTTGAATCTATATATACCAATAAATATAAGATGCAACTGAACAAATCTATAAAGACTGCTTCACTTTTTCTCTGTTCAATGACCAAAGTAGTATTATCAGCATATTGTTGTACTTAGCCCATAGTCAGAAAAATGTTTTTTGAAATTGAGTTTTCCTTAACTTAATTATTTGATTCATGTTCAAATATTTTTATTTTTTTAAAAAACGTCTGCTTGTGTATGAAGTGTTTATCTTCTGATACACTTGATATGTTTCTAGTCTAGACCATACTTCAGTTTCTTTGCCCTTTTCATCCTGACTATTCATACACTCAGCTTGTGTCATTTCTTTTGTTATCAGTCCTTATCATGTATCAAACTCCTGTTAAAATATATCACATGTGAGAGAGTTGATGGAAAGAATTAGATGATGAATGGTTAGAGCCTTTATCACTGCTACTCTGATTTATCATTTCTCTAAACACAGTTCTACTATAAAATACATGAACACAAATGGGAACAAAGAAGAGGAAAAAAAGTGCATTTGAAAAATAAAATGCTGATAAATAATTGTAAATGTTTAATGTCTCAGCTAATGGTATATCTAAATCATTTACCCATTTCAACCTTATCTTTTTATAGGATGTGAGATATTACCTTATGCCTAGCTTTTCTAGCAGTTTTTTTCAAATGGTGAGCTCCTATCCCAGAATTTGGAGTCTTAGGATTTATCAAGCAGTAGATAACTATAGTTATTTATTACTGTAAACCTTTGTAATGTTTCTTTATATAGATTCTCTGAAAAGTTCTCTGACAGAGCATACGACAAAGTAAGTACTCTATAGAGACTTTCTCATTGTTTGATCTTTCTCTTCTATTGAATTACATTTGTTTTTGCAAGTCAATGGGGTTAAGTGACTTGCCCAAAGTCACACAGCTAGGTAATTATTAAGTGTCTGAGGCTGGATTTGAACTCAGGTCTTCCTGACTACAAGGCAAGTGCTCTATACACGAATTGCAATTTTGGATGGCAATTCTTTGTATCGAATGGTATTGCCAAATCTAGCAAATGCTATGTCAGCATTTATGGTGGACTCATAACACCATTCTAACCTTTGTAAATGCTCTTGATATGTGATTTGAGTGTTTCAATTCTCAGTAAATTCCAGAGTGGGTCAGCTGATAAATTCTATTAGGCATTATCTAGCTAGATCTGATGCCTGTCAGGGTTTTTAAGATAGTATATTAATTTAGTTATTTTTACTGCATGTTCAGCCCAAAACTCTTCCCATACTCTCATGAGAAGATTTTTCATATGTGCCTTTAACATAATTGTGGCATAAGAAATCTATACTCAGTACTACTCAATTAGAATATACCTTTATCTCATTTAAGCTTGGCTCTAACTTTTTCTAATTACAAACCCTCTCACTCCATACATTTTTTTATGTTTTAATTAGCTCTTCTTCCTCACAGGATTTCCCCTTATGTCACTATATCATAAGATTCTCCTTATGTCACCATATCAGGAATTTTTGAGTCTGGGAATTCACCAAATACTGGCTGAATTATCTTGCTAATTATTGCTTGAGATTTTTCCCAACTCCTTTTCAGTTTTTAATAACAACATTATAATATTCTTTCTATCTCTTTGGGATTAGACTTAGTGTGATATTGCTGGGTCAAAGGGTATGCACACTTTAGTTGCACCTTTTGGTATAATTTCAAATTACTCTCCCAAATGGTTGGATCAGTTCACCACTCCAATAATAATGCATCAATGTTCCAATTTTCCTACATTCCCTCAAGTATTTGTCATTTTCCTTTTCCATCATATTAGCAAATCTGATTGGTATAAGGTATCTTAAAATTGTTTTAATTTGCATTTCTTTAATCAATACTGATTTATAGCATTTTCATGGTATTATAGAGAAATTTAAGTATTTTGACAATAGTTTCTAGTAATTCCTCTAAATTTGATATTATGAAATAGGAAATTTATTACTTTTATCAGCTCATGCTCACTCAGCTTGAATGAATTTGAGTTATTTTAATGAAAGACCCCAGGCTACAGTGATAAAACTGCCAAGGCAGTACAGAATCTGAATGATTTGAGAGATACTGTACTTCAGATATTTACTATCTATGTAAAAGTGAAAATTACACAATTTATTTTGTTGTCATAGTCATACATATTTCCAGGAAGAGCGGTACTACCATTGCATGCAAAGCAATGATTCTCTCTTACAAAAGAAGGGAGCATATTTTTCATATTTTTCTAAAGAATAGATTTCTTAATATAATTTTCTCCATAGCTCCTTTCACCTCCTTGTTCCTTAAGCTATAGATAATGGGGTTCAACATTGGGGTAATCACTCCATAGGATAGTGCAATTATCTCATCAGAAGTCTTTGATTCCTTGGACTTGGGCTTCATGTACATGAAAAGAGCAGACCCATAGAATAAGAT
This sequence comes from Macrotis lagotis, assembly GCF_037893015.1. Lineage (NCBI taxonomy): Eukaryota > Metazoa > Chordata > Mammalia > Peramelemorphia > Peramelidae > Macrotis > Macrotis lagotis. Next base: position 44,583,061 of record NC_133665.1, on the reverse strand, counting down.
TACCACAGTCAGGTGGGCTGAGCAAGTGGAAAAGGCTTTTTTCCTCCCCTCAGTAGAGTTGATCCTCAGGATAGTAGAGAGGATGAAAACATATGTGAAGAAAATGAATAGCAGAGGACTGATTAGGAAAACAATACTTGCAATGGTCATGATAAACACATTGAGGGAAATGTCTATACAAATAAGCTTAAGAAGAGCCAGGATTTCACAACTGATATGGTCAATGATATTCCCACAGAATGGCATCACCATAGCAAGTACAGTTTGTACCAAGGAGTTTAGACATCCTATAATCCAAGTCCAAGCAGCCATTTGCATACAGAGTTCATTATTCATGATGACGTTGTATCTTAGAGGATTGCAGATGGCAACATACCTGTCATAGGCCATCACTGCCAGTAGCAGACACTCTGTGGACCCCAATCCAAGGGACATAAACATTTGAAGTGCACACCTAGTAAAGGAAATGGATTTCCTTTCAGACATAAAGTTAACCAGAATTTGAGGAACAGAGGCAGATGTGTAGCAGATATCTAAAAAAGAGAGGTTCCCAAGGAAAAAGTACATGGGAGTATGAAGGTGGGGATCCAAGATACTAATGATAATAAGGATGCTATTTCCCAGAAGGATCACCAAGTACATCACTAGGCAGATCACAAAAAGAAACATCTGGAGGTTTGGGTATTGAGAAAGTCCAATCAGGATAAACTCAGTCACAGCTGTGTAATTTCCCTTGTCCATATTATTTCATCTTGGTCACCTATGAGAGTAATGGAAGAACACCGGTCACAGCAATTGGATCAAACAGTAATAGTGATTTGTATTTACTGATATTTCTTTTTGGTTAGCAATTTTATTTGGTTTCCATTGATGGGTACATATGTTCAGATACATGAACACAAATGGGAACAGAGAAGAGGATAAAAGTGCATTTGAAAAATAAAAAGCTGATAAAAATTGTAAATTTATCACTTTTAATTTATAACATGCCAAATATTGAGATATGATTTACATAAGTAAAAATTACTTGACTTGCTTGTTAATTTTGAAGTACAAAGGGGTCCCCAGATGTTACATAAATATTGGCTCTTACTATTATTATCCAGTAAAGTTTTAGCAAGATCAATATCTGACATTCCTTGCAATAATAGTTGTAGACCATCAAATTGAGGGAGAAAAACACAGTTCTACTCCCAGAAGCTCAAAAGTGTGACTCAGACAAACAGGAGTCATTTAAAGTTTATAGTCCAAGTTTATCAAATTCAACAAAATCTTTCCTTTGATCCAGTTCTGCTTACCTTCCAATGATCTATTCCTTGGTTATACATTTAATATAGGTCCTTAGTAGTGAAAAGATGGAAAAATAGCTCAATGTATGATGTCAATTTAGAAAACTTTTTTCATTAAAATGTTTCAACTCCTTGTTGTCTTTAGCATTCTTATAAATGACTGAATGAAAAATAATTTATTAAATGGCTACTTTGTATCTGACACATTCCCAGATGTTGATCATGCAAATACAAAAATTCCTACTCTCAACAAATTTACATTCCCATAAGGGAGGCAATGCATATAAGAGATTGGTGGCTAGGCAAAGAACTCAGTTTGGGCAATTATAGGAATGGAAATTAGACAGAAGGAGTAAAAAAAATAATAAATCCCTTCATGAAAAGCTATTATCATGCCTGGATACAACTCAGAAGAGAATGACTTCTAAATATCTACAAGCAATGATTCAGAGAAAAGCAGTATGAGAACAGATTCAACTATAATTCCTGAAAATGAAATAAGGTAGAGAAACAGTTAAGAAAAGATTTTCTAAATGAAATGAGAGCATAATGAAAAAAATTGGAACAGAATGAGAACTATGGAAAAGAATTATAAAGGAAATTAACAGCTTGACACAATGGACATAAATTTGTTTTACATTTATTCATGAACAATGGGGATTCTCTGAAGGTTTTTGAGTGCAAAAGAGAGAGACTAAATCAGAACAGGGAAACAAGAAAATTATTTTGACAGTAGTCTTAGTGAAGGATTTAAGAGGGAAAAGAATAAAACCTCAGATACTAAGTGCCTATCAGTTTGTATAATAGCTTGGAATCAAGAATGACTAATCTAAAATACTGCCATCAATATATCACTTAACCTCTCCTTTCCAGATACCATTTTCTCCCCTTTCCAGCTCTGCACTGCCCATCTCCAAGTCTCTAGGGTGAAGAGTTGTTGTCTAGCTATATTGGTAAGGGAATTTTCTCATTGGGAATTTTCTACATCATTGAAATTGCAGGTCTGATGGATGTGGGGAATGATGTTAGTCTTCATTCTTGAAGAAAACCATGACATCAGAGGGGTTGTGCCATGACAAGTAAATGAACTGGATTTTTTTACTCCTTCTAAATCACCAGTCTCACTTTCTCCTCCAGAACCAACTGGCTCCAATGGCCAGATATGAATCATGTGTGCACATGTGTGCATACACACACACAATACATATACATAATAAAAAGCAAAGGGAAATTAATTCCTCACAATTGGTATCCAAGGATTCTTATTACTGGATGATGGGTTAGGGTAGTAGTAATCCTCATAATTAATAATTTGGGGAAATGGCAGAGATATTGAAGTATCATTGGGCTGGAATTTGTTTCAAAGCAAATCCTGTAATGTGAAAATTCATATCTCCTAAATCTTAGCCCAGGGCTGCTGCTGCTGCTGCTTTTTCTTTCTTCTATCTTCTTCTTCTTCTTCTTCTTCTTCTTCTTCTTCTTCTTCTTCTTCTTCTTCTTCTTCTTCTTCTTCGGCAAGGCAATGGGGTTAAATGACTTGCCCAAGGTCACACAGCTATGAAATTATTATTAAATGTTTGAGGTTGGATTTGAACTCAGGTCCTCCTGACTACAGGACTGGTGCTCTATCTACTGTACCACCTAGCTGCCCAGCCCAGGGCTTCTTGACTCAAATTTTTGACATTTGACTTTTCTGGGGGAGTATGGGAATTGACCTTTCAAGAGGAAAGATCTTCTCTAGTCTTTTGATTCAGGGTAAGAAGCTGAGAAGGGATACAAGGTATATCCTGACCCCAAGCTTAATCACTCTACTGGAATCTACTCTGAGGGGAAATTTCAGGGGAAGAGGTAGGTTCTTGAAAGAGGGGATAGAGATGTTAAACAATTATGAGTCAATGGATATGTATTAATTAATAGGACTAACTCCAAGAGTCAGGGTTCAGTGTCACCCACAGTTCTCCCAACATTCAGCAGCAGATGCTCTCTAAATGGATATTTTTCTCTCAAATGTTACTTCAATTCCATTGAAAGATAAAAACAAAGCCTTATGCTTTCACGTATGCCCAGTAGTGATTATTCAAAGATTTAAGACACAATTGATTTTGGATGAGTAATGAGTACAGGGAAGAAGAAAACTGCTAAGGGTCCTTCAGATGCTTAAAAACAGTAATTTAGAAAACTGAAGTCCCAGTCAAGAGACGGCATTCTATTATAAAGGAATGAGGGAGAACTACATTTTTATTACAAAGGGATAGGGAAGTCAATGAAAAATGAATGATATCAAAAAGAGAAAAAATAAAATATTATTTTAAAAATATGTGCTCTGAGCAAGAGAAGGAAAAATGTGTTCCTTTCTCGTATGTCTTCAAGGGGTAGGAGACTTAATTTTTTAGGATAGACATCGGGTCAAGTAAAGATAAGTGACAATAATGATAATAATTAAAATCATACTTGCATATTATTTATAAAATTCTTTTCATTATTATCTCATTTTATGGATATAGTAATGCCCCAATGAAGGCAAACTGTTATTACTTACTATTTTAAGAGAAGTAAATTGAGGCATAGAGTGTTAGTTAATTGACTTTCTTAAGGTCATTCAGTTAGTAGTGGATAGAGCACTGGCCCTGGAATCAGGAGTACCTGGGTTCAAATCTGGTCTCAGACACTTAATAAGACACACAGATATTTTGGTTCTATGTCTAGAAGATTTGTTGCATAGTCTATCTAGAGAGTCTTTGGGAAAAGACCATAGAGGATTTCTAAATAGGAACATTAACTCCTACATTTCCATTGAATTAATTTAATTTTAATTATTTAATTTAATTAAAAGCATTTATTTTCTTTCCTTCTCATTCCCTCAGTGAAAAAACAAGGACAGCCCTTGAAACAAATCTGCATATTTACATGTAACACAATTCCAAATTGACCATGTCCAAAGATATGTGTCATTCTATATATTTGCTCCATTATTTCTCTGTCAGGAGGAGAATAACATATTGAATGAGCTTATTAATTAAACCTCCACGATGTAGCTAGAATTTTGTCTTTGTTGTTCAGTCATTTACTCATGTTCAATTGTATAAGACCCCATGGGGATTTCTTGGCCAAGATACTGGAGTGATTTGCCATTTCCTCCTCCATTGTTCCTCCATTTTATAGGAGGAACTGTAGTAAATAGGGATTAGTCACTTGCCCAGGGTCACATAGCTAATGTCTGAGATCAGATTTGAGCTCAGATCTTCTTAGCTCCAGGTCTGGTGTGTTATGTTATGCACTACACCATCTAGCTACTGTCCTAATACATACATACATATATATATGTGTGTGTGTGTGTGTATACATACATATATATGTATATATATATGTATGTATATATATATATATATATATATATATATATATATATATATATATATATATATATATATATATGGTTTTGCTTGTTTTTGTTTTTGCAAGGCAGTGGGGTTGAATGATTTGCCCAGGGTCACACAGCTAGGTAATTATTAAATGTCTGAGGCTGGATTTGAACTCAGGTCCTCCTGACTCTAAGTCTGATGCCCTATACACCTAGCTGCCCCTCCTAACTATTATTTTAACCAAAAATAATTGTTTTAAATATATTCATTTCTATTTCTTATCTAAAAAAGAATCAGAAACGGGAGATCTTGCCAACTGAATTCTCAAAATTTCCCTGCTCAGGTTTTCAAAATTTCTCCATATTCCTATCTTTGCTTTTATTTCTGAGGAAGTAGTATCTTTACTTTTTCCAAGGCTGACTGTTATACTTGTATATATTTATATATTTGTTTTTTTTTTTTTTTTTTAGTTTTTGCAAGGCAAACAGGGTTAAGTGGCTTGCCCAAGGCCACACAGCTAGGTAATTATTAAGTGTCTGAGACCGGATTTGAACTCAGGTACTCCTGACTCCAAGGCCAGTGTTTTATCCACTACGCCACCTAGCTGCCCCAATACACCTGTATTCTTGATCCTATTAGTTCCTACCATCCCTTTGCTATCTTAATTCTTTTCATCTTTTCCTTTTCACTTGGTCTTTCCCTTCTATTCAATAAAAGTTGAATGAGATGCATAGGAGTCTCCCCTATTCTGAAATAAACTTTCCATTGATCTTGGTCTTGTACTGTGCCATCACACTATTTATTGATCTCTTCTCCTTTACTGCTGAACTTCTAGAACTCTTACTCCCAGTTTATCACTACTCTCTCATTCCTCTCTCTCATTCCTTAGCTTCTTGCAATTTGATTCTAGTTGTCACTAATCCACTGACATCCTCCCTACTCTCTCCTCTTTTTGTATTAGGGTTTATCTACTTTAAACTATTACATGGTCAATAAGGAATCTCAAACATCATGCTTCTGAAGAGCATGTTTTCTTACCTTCCCCCTTGGTTGCAATTTAACAGGCTACTTCCTCTAACAAGTTGGGGAAGTCTTAGAGCTCTATAAATTAGATCCTGTAATCACATCTTCACCAAGTAGGCCCCTTCCCCATTTTCTTGAAAACACTTGAGAATAGAAAGTAAGTGTGGGAGAATTTATGTCTTGTTAAAAATTGTGTCCTGTGGCTAGTTTAGCTTGTCTTGAACTCAGAAACACTGAATCCTGGAATTATCAAAATAAAGAATGATAGGGATCTGTGATTTCAGAAGTAAAAAGAGGGATGGCTAGGTGGCGCAGTGGATAGAGCACTGGCCCTGGAGTCAGGAGTACCTGGGTTCAAATCCGGTCTCAAACACTTAATAATTACCTATCTGTGTGGCCTTGGGCAAGCCACTTAACCCCATTGCCTTGCAAAAAAAAAAAAAAAACAACCTAAAAAAAAAAGTATAAAGAACTCCCAAATGAGAAAATTTCCTCTGCCAACATAGTTCTCCACTTTTTCTTGAATTCACTTTTTAGAATTATTCAGATTTCCTCAGAGACTGTGACCTATCCAAGGTCACACAGTCAGCTTGAATGAGAGGTGGGAATAGAATCCAAGTTTTCCTAGCTTCAAGGCTAACTCTAACCACCACACTAAGTTGTCTATCATTAGGGCTAGAGGTCTAAGTTATAAAGCAAAACATTTAAGAACAACAATGAAACTTAGCTATTAGAACATAGAATGTCAGAGTTAAAATGATATCTGAGAAAAGAGGATTTGGAAAGTTAGTGTTGCAAGGTACTTTACAACAGAAGATAGGATGGCAGGATGAAAGGAACTTTAGAACACAGAACATAATAAATGCTTGTTTAAGGCTAGCAGAATGAAAATATAATGTGAGAACTATGATGGACTATTTTTTAGAGGAAACACTTGATTAATAGAGAAAATGGAAGGATGTGTCACTACAAGAAATACTAGATGGAGTTCAATGAAAGTTGAACTGATACAGTAATCATTCACGAGCAAGATGCATAGGAGAATCTAATTGTCATATTTCCTTCCCACTTCAACAAAATGCATCTTCAAGTTTTTCATTCAACTCACCTTTTCTTTGTTTAAAACTACTTGACTTTTCACATTAGAATTCTGTATCTGGTCCCACCTATTTTACTTATGTTTCCATTCAACATTTTCCCCTAAGTTTCATTGCTAATTCCCACTTCCATTTCCATCTTTGAAACTCACCCTTTCTAGGATCCTTCTAATCATTTTTATTTACCTTTCAGACTGAGATCCAAGCCTCCTCCTTTGTTTATGCCAGGCCACCTAGGTGATGTTTTTCCAGCATTCTGAAGAAATAAATCATGTTAAATACATTTCCAGAAATTTACATAGACTTTAGGTAGTATCAAACACATAGATATGCTCCCTGATGCTATATCCCTGTTGTGAGGTTGAAATTACTTGCACTGAAGACAGTTTACAACTTCCCCCTTCTTTCTATGTTGCTCCTGTTAGATTAAATAGATAGAGTCAGATTTTTACAATTTAGAAATACTGTGAAAAATTGGCAGAATCAACAGGATGTCACTACTTTTACTACTCTTAAGACAATTGCTGTATAGAGAGGGACATTATATTTCCAAATCTATTGTAAATTTAGGTTACAATCTGTTGTTCCTGGAAATTTCCAAAGGATCAACCATTAGCTTCAGATGCCAATTTAACACTCTTCTACCCTCTATAACCCCACCCCAGTGCTTTTAGAGACTCTTTTTATTCCCTAAAGTAATTTAAAGTGGTAAGAATGAACTGTATGGAAGTTAGCAACTTTTTGATGCTTTAGGGATAAAGTACTAACAACCTCAATACAACAACATTAATAGGTACAGGGGCAGCTAGGTGGCGAAGTGAATAGAGTACCAGCCCTGGAGTCAGGAGTATCTGAGTTCAAATCCGGCCTCAGACACTTAATAATTACCTAGCTGTGTGGCCTTGGGCAAGCCACTTAACCTCATTTGCCTTGCAAAAAACTAAAAAAATAAAACATCAATAGGTACAAAAATTACACAATAAACATTGCAAAACAGTAACATTCAAGTATCTCCCTACCTGGGGGTCAAACATTGGGAGAATGACACAATTATCTGCATGGCTCAGGTCAGATTTCCATATGAAGGAAGATACCATCTGTACCTAGAGAAAGAACTGATAAATAGAAGTATGTATAAAATGATTTTACATATATATATATATATATATATATATACTATTTGCATTTATGTGTGTATACATACACATATACACATATCTATATATGTCTATCCTGTGCAATCTCTAGGTGGATAGGAGGGGAAAAAAGAAATTTATAGGATATCTTTATTAGTTATTTAAAAGGAATAACATGTTATACATAATAGATTTGAATTTTCATGTACAATCATCTTTTTTTGTTATACTGTTTTATGGAAATGCTCATTTTATTCAAAATTAAAAATAAAGTAAATGAAAATTTAAAATCAATGAGAGAAGTAGGGGAAAATAGATAAAAATTCAGAAAATAGATATAGAAATAACAAAAAAGAATCATCTGCTTGATAAAGGTAGCCCCCCAAATACTGAAGAAAATAACACCTTATAAAAAGAAGTCAAATGGTAAAAGAGGCACAAAGATTCACTGAAGAGAGCATTTTTTTGATAATAGAAATATTTAAAAAAATTCTCCCATTACATCTAAAAACATGTTTTAACATTCCTTTTTAAAACATTGAGTTCTGAATTCTCTCCCTTCTCCCCATCATACTTCCCCTCATTGAGAAAGCAAGGTATTTGATATAGATTAAAAACATGTAGACTTGCAAAACAGTTTCACAACAGTCATGTTGCGAAAGTAAACATAACCTCCCCAACAAAAGAAGAAACCTCAGGAAAAATAAAGTTTAAAAAAAAGTATGCTTCAATCTATCCAGACACTATCAGCTCTGTCTTTGGGGTTAGATAGTATTCTTTATCATAATTCCTTCAGAGTTGGGGGGAGCTAGGTGGCACAATGGATAGAGTACCCACCCTGGAGTCAGGAGGACCTGTGTTCAAATCCAGCCTTAGACATTTAATAATTACTTAGCTGTGTGACCTTGGGCAACTCACTTAACCCCATTAAGGGATTTACCTTGCAAAAAAAAATAATTCCTTCAGAGTTTTCTTGGGTAATAGCATTACTGAAAAAGGTAAGTCAGTCACAACTGATCATCCTACAATATTGTTGTTACTTTGTATATTGTACATTTCTCATTGCATCTGCTCAAGTATGTCTTTTTGTGTTTTACTGAGAGTCTTTGGTTCATCATTTCTTATTAACAGAATAGCATTCCATTCTAATCACATACCACAATTTGTTCAACCAATCCCCAACTAATGAACGTCCCCTAAATTTCTAGTTCTTTGTCACCATAAAAGAGTTGCTATAAATATACTTTTTTTCAGAAAATTTACCCATTTTATTTGATGCATTGTAATTGCTCTACATTTTACCATATTACTTTGTAAAATCAAAGACAAACATTGAATCCAAAGATAAACTATGTTTTACACAATGGACCCTTTTCCCATCGTTAGTATTAAATTTTAAATATCTATATTTCTTTTGTTAAAATGATTATTTTACATATCTCCTAAGTACATCTGCAATACAAACATAGATCAGTAATTCTCCAAAGCTACCTGTTTCTAGAGGTTTGTAAAAGGAAGAGCACAACCAGAAAAAGGGGGGGGAAAGCAAGTTTAAATCGCACACAATAACTTAGCATATCAAATACATTTAATAAAGTAGGAATTTCATTGCAATATCAAGGATTCAAAGCAGAAATACTAACATTACATATAATGTACATATAATGTACTGCTACAAGTAGTGAGATTATTTTTCAAGCTGAATTTGAAATCACACATTATATAAAGTTTAACAACAAACAACCATGTAGACATGCTATACCATCCATCAGTTTAAAAAAAATCAAAAAGGAAGCAGGCTTAGGTCATTCCTGTCACTGAGGGGCAATTTCATGTCATGCCAAGCTTGTCCCCAAATAAACCATCCTAAACCACTGGATTCTCTCTAACGTGATGAAATGAGTGACCAGATTGGAGCAACCCTGACTTCTCAGACTAGAGATGAGCAGACAAGCCAGAAGGTCACTTCAGAACTGCCAGGACTGGCCAGCGATGCGGCTCTGCATCTGAAGGTCACTGTTACCCTGGGAGTGTTCCCGAGGAGCCTTCATCAGCCTCTGCCTCCATATAACCCATGGGCAGAGAATAGCAGTTTCCCCAGGACTCTTCCCTAACTCCCTTTGCCTTGATGTAAGAGATGGGAGGGCCTGAAGCTCAACAAGATTTCTTTAAGCTGATTTGTTCCCAGGTCACTTTTGACCCAGCCCAACTACTCACTAAGCTCAGTAGGTTTCCCTCATCTGGTCTAAGCTAAAAGGACAGTCTAAAGCCATTTCTCAAGGTAACACCCTACTGTAGGCAAGCACATGCAATACAATCTTGGTCAATCTAAAAATGCCAATTTGCAGCCTCAGACTGAGAATTGCTAAAATGATTAAAGCCACAATTCTAGAAAGGTAATTAGCATAACTGCACATAATATCTTGGTCATTTCTTCCTCAGTGGAGTCAGGTTTGATATAAGATGTTAAATGAGATCTACTAGTTGGCTTTGGGAGGGTAGATTTTTCTGCATCTCATAGCTTCTGTGGAAAAAAAAAACTACACATTCACACACACACACACACACACACACACACACACACAGACACAACTCCTGTTCTCTGGGAGAACAAGGTTATAGAACAGGAATTTCATTCAAAACAACTTGTGTATAGGGTAAGAAAATCAACATGTGCTTGGCAATAAATAGACATGAAATTCATATTTGCTGACCAAAAAACCCAACCAAAAACCCTTTTCAACACCCGAGACTTCTTAGCTATCATGACATGGATAGGGCTAAAAACACATCTTAATGAAATAGAAATATACTTTTAATATAGGTCCTTTTTCTTCCTGTTTTTCATATCTTCTGCAATATAGACTTGATAGTGGCATTACTAGGTCAAAAGGTATGCATAGTTTTCAACTCAAGATCGGTGGGAAAGATCTATTGCACCAGGCTGAGAGAGGAGCACAGTGCAGCATAGTTCCAAATTGAACTACAGAATTGTTCAATCATTTGTTTTGTTTTGTTTTGTTTTGTTTTTGCCATGGATTTACTGCCAGAACACAGATATCATGAAAACCATTGCCAAATCTCCACTAAAACTGGTAAGGTAAAGACTCACATTGACATTGTTGTCATTGGCTCATAGACTCTGGCAAGTCCACTAGTACTGGCCACCTCATCCACGAATGTGATGGAACTGATAAGAGAACCATTGAGAAGTTTGGGAAGGAGGCTGCTGAGATGGGAAAGGGCTCTTTCAAATTTGCTTGGGTCTTGGTTAAGCTGAAGGCTGTACATGAGCATGGCATTACTATTTTGATCTCCCTGTGGAAATTTGAGACCAGAAGTATTTGGGGTCATTACTGATGCTCAAGGGCATAAAACTTTATCAAAAACATGACTACAGGTACATCTCAAGTTGACTGTCCTGTCCTGATTGTTGTTACTGGTATTGGTGAATTTGAAGCTGGTATCTCAAAGAATGGGCCTGTGGTGAGCATGTCCTTTTGATCTACTTGTGCCTTTCTATACATGCTCCTTCTAACTGCCATAACAATTGAGAAGGTTCATATGAGTTATCAGTATCATCTTCCCATGCAAGAATACAGCAGTTCAACATTGCTTAGACTCTTATAATAAATTTTTCTTTTCTGTTTACATTTTTATGCTTCTCTTGAGTGTCATATTTGAAAATCAAATTTTCTGGTCTTTCCTGGTCTTTTCATCAGGAAAGTTTGAAAATCCCCTATTTCACTGACTGTCTATATTTTCCCCTGAAAGAGTATGTTCAATTTTGCTGGTTAGATGATTCTTGGTTATAATTCTATCTTCTGAATTTCAGTGAATTTGTGAAATATATTCCAAAGCCTACAAAGTATTAATATAGAAATTATAGAAGTTGTGAAATCTTGTATTATTCTGTATGAGGTCCATGATATTCGCATTGTTTCTTTCTTACTGCTTGACATAGTTTTTTCTTGACCTGGGAGTTTTGAAATTTGACTGTAAAATTCTTGGCAGTTTTCATTTTGGGATCTCTTTCAGGAGGCAATTGGTGGATTTTTTCAATTTCTATTGTACTCTATACTTCTAGAACATCAGGGAAGTTTTCCTTGATCACATCTTGAAATTATCTGTCTAGGCTCTATTTTTGATCATGGCTTTCAGATAGTTCAATAATTTTAAAATTATCTCTCCTGGATCTATTTTCCAGGTCAATTATTTTTTCACTGAGATATTTCACATTTTCTTCTTGTTTTTTTTCATTCTTTTTGTTTTCTTTTACTGTTTCTTGATTTCTCACAAAGTCATTAGTTTCCTTTTGCTCAATGCTATATTTTAAGGAATCATTTTCTTCACTGAGCTTTTGTATCTCCTTTTTCATTTGGTCAATTTAAGGCATTCATTTCCTCACTGACTTTTTGGACCTCTTTTTCCATGTGGCCCAGTCTAGTTTTTAAAATATTATTTTCTTCAGTTTTTTTGTGTCTCCTTCACTACGCTAGTGATTTTTTAATGATTTTTCCTCATAACTCTCATTTCTCTTCCCAATTTTTCTTCTACTTTCCTTAAATGATTTTCAAAATCCCTTTTGAGCTCTTTCATGATCTGAGATCAATTAATATTGTTTGGAGGCTTTGGATGTAGAAACTTTGACTATATTATCTTATTCTAAGTGTGTATTTTGATCCTCCTAAACACCATAGTAACAATGGTCAGAGTTTTTTCTTGTTGCTTGCTCATTTCCCCAGCCCATGGCTTGATTTTAACTTTTTTTCACTAAAGTTGGGCTGTACTTTCAGGGTGGAAGATTCACTGCTTTTGTTTTTTTTGCAGTTTTTTCAGAGAAACTTTTAGGGACCTGCAAATTTTCAGTTCTTCCAGGGTGGGATGATCTAAGGAGTGTTTTTCACTACTCTTCTGGACTGTGTATTCCTTTTTGTCCTGTAACTGTGAGTAGGGTCCTCTGCTCCTCTGACACAGTAAGCTCTGTTGTGCTACTGTTCCTCTTCTTGGGACTGCTACCCAGTACTGTGACCCAGATCATACTATGGGCAAAGCAACAGAGTGATACTTCAGTGATAGAAAAGAAACCTCTGTAATCTTCTGCCCTCCTTTCCATTTGTGGACCAAGAATTCTGGAAGCAGCTGCCTCTCCTGAGTCAGTTGCTCCCAAGGACTGCTTCTGGTCTACAGGGGCCAGGTCTGTCCTGCTGAAGCCTGCACTAAACTATACTCTACTCTCATCTTTGTGGCAGACTTTTTCTACTGACCTTCCATGTTGTCCTTGGCATTCTCTTCTCTGGAGAGGTCTGGAAACTGCCACCATTACAGTCACTCCATTGTTTCCAGATTGCTGGGGTTGGTTTGCTCCATCCTGGGCCATGCTGCATGTGCTCCTCTCTCAGTCTGGTGCAATAGCTCTTTCTTACTGATCTTTAAAAATATCTTGAGCTGGAAAATTATCTCAGATCATCTTTTTGTTTGTTCTGCCATTGTAGAATTTGTTTTAGAGTTATTGTTTAAAGATATTTTTGAATGGTTTGGGGAAAAAATCAGGTGAATAACTGCCTTTTTCTCCTGTGAAGAACTTCTTAAAAAACAGAATTGACCAAATGGAAAAAGAGGTATGAAATTCATTGAAAAAAAAAAACTTCTTAAAAAGAATTGACTTGGGGCGGCTAGGTGGCATAGTGGATAAAGCACCAGCCCTGGAGTCAGGACTACCTGGGTTCAAATCTGGTCTCAGACACTTAATAATTACCTAGCTGTGTGGCCTTGGGCAAGCCACTTAACCCCATTTGCCTTGCAAAAACCTAAAAAAAAAAGAATTGACCAAATGGAAAAGGAGATACAAAAGCTTAATGAATAAAACATTTCAGTAAAAATTAGAATTGGGCAAGTGGAAACTAATGAGATTTCATGTGATACACAAAAACATTGAAAGAAAATCAAAAGAATGAGAAATAGAAAGAAAATTCGATATCTCATTGGAAAAATAACTGATCAGGAAAATAAATAGAGGAGAGAGAATGTAAGAATTCTTTGACAACCTGAAAGCCATGATTCAAAAAAAGAATCTAAACATAATCTTCCAAACAATTATCAAAGGGAAACTGACTTGAAATTGAAATAAATCACCAATCATCTTCTGAAAGAAATTTCAAACTGAAAACTCCTTAGAATTTTATAGGTAAATTCCAGAGTTCCCAGTTCAAGGAAAATATATTGTAAGCATCCAGAAAGGAACAATTCAAATATCATGGAACCACAGGAAAGAATAGCAGATTTAGCAGTTTTTACATTAAAGGATCAGAGAATTTGGAATTTGATATTCCATTAGGCAAAGGAACTAGGACTACAATAAAGAATCCCTCATCCAGCAAAACGGATTGGAATCTTTCAGGGAAAAATATAAATTTAATGAAATAGAGAACTTTCTAGAATTTCTGCTGAAAAGAACAGAGCTGAATAGAAAATTTTACTTTAAAATACAAATCTCAAGAGAAGCATAGAAAGGTAAGCATGAAAGAGAGATCATAAATTATCTATCATAAGATTAAAATATTTATATTTCTATGTGGAAAGACAACACTTTTGACTTCTAAGAACTTAATCATTATTACAAGTTAGAAGGAATATATGTAGACAGAGAAGAGGTATGAGATGAATATGGTGGGATGACATCTAAAAAATAATGAAAGAGAAATAGGAATGCAGTAGAAGAAGGGAAAAAGGAAAGACAGAATGGGGTAAATTATCTCACATAAAATAAACACAAAAGAACTTTTATAGTGGAGGGGAAGGTGGGGAAGATGTCAGAAAAAGAACTTTAAAATTAGAATTATTAGAATTTTCTCATAGCAGGAATAACATATGCACATAGTTGGGTATAGAACTCTATCTTACCTTACAGGGAAGAGAAGTGGGTAAGTGAAGCTGATAGAAGAGATAGCAGAGTGAAAGAAGTGTTAGTCACAAGCAAAACACTTTTGAGGAAGGACAGGGTGAAAGGGGAGAGGGCAAAGAAAAATGGGGGGATAGGATGGAGGGAGAGTCACAATTAGTACACTGTGAGAATGTTTATAATAAATTTCTCTGCTAAAATATATGGAGATTGCAAATATAGAGAGAACTGAGTTAGATTATAAAAATAAGAACTAACCCAATGGATATATATATATATATATATATATATATATATATATATATATATATATATATCAAAGGACATCAAAGTATATAAGCAGGCAATTTTCAAAAGAAGTAATTATAGTTATCTTTAATATATGAAAAATGCTCTAAATCACTACTGATTCGAGAAATGCAAACTACAACAACTCTGACACATAATCCCATACATTTAAGATTTACTAATATGACAGAAAAGGAAACTAATAAATGTCAGTGGGGATGTGGGAAAATTGAGACGGGGATGTGGGAAAAATGTGTTGCTAGTAGAGTGTTGAACTGATCCAAACATTCTGAAGAGTAATTGGAACTATGCCCCAACCTTTTGGTCTAGCATTATCAGGACTAGATCTGTATCCCAAAGAGCTTAAAAAAAGAAAAAAGATCTTATATGCTAAATTATTTATAGCAGCTGTTTATATGGTTATAAACAATTGGAAATTGAGGGGATGCCCAACAATTGGGAAATGACTGAATAGCTGTGGTATATCATTGTGATAGAGCACTATTGTGTTATAAGATGATGAGCAGAATGTTCTCAGAAAAATCTGGAAAGACTTAAATGAACTGATACAAAATGAAATAAGCAGAACAAGGAGAACATTATCTACAGTAACAATATTATATGATGATCAATTGTGAAGGACTCAGCTATTTTCAGCAATACAATAATTCAAGACAATTCAAAAGGACATATGATAAAAATTGCTGTTTACACCAGAAAAAGAATTGATATAGTTGAATGCAGGTTGAAGCATATTTTAAAACTTTTCTTTATTTTTCTTGCTTTTAAATTGTGTTTTCTTTGACCATGAGACTATTATGGAAATATATTTCCCATGATTACATATGCATAACATATATAATTATTTGCCTTTTTAATGGGGGAATGAAGAAAGAGCATTTAGAACTCAAAATTAAAAAAAGAATATTAAAAACTTTTTAATACAATTGTGAAAAATATTATACAATTTTTAAAAAGATTGAAAAAGAATGACAAAAGATTTTTGTAGAATGTGAGGCTTTGGCTGAAACTTAAAGCCAGAGAAGTTAGGAGGTAAAGGGGAAGAAAGAGAGAGTTCTAGGCATGGGAGGCAGAGAGGGAAAACACTTGAAATCAGGAGGAATATTGTGGATGAAGAAGAGCAAAGGGGTCAGTGGAGAATAAAGTGCAAAAAGAATGAAAAGTTAAAAAGGATCAGGTTATAAAGGTCTTTAAGAAAACTAAAGAGAATTTTTATATAGCTGGATCCCAAATATTATGATTAATGAATCCCTCTAAAATGGGTTGTATTGTTTGAATTTGTACTCTTGTTTTCCACTGGACTGGAACCAGTTATCAGATTTTTACATAATTATAACTTCAAACACTGAAAATCTGACTATATCCAATCACTTTAGGGTGTTTATTATTCACATTAATTAAAACTAATTTTTTTTTATCCTGGAGAATGTAGGAAGCCATTAAATTTTATTGTATGAGTTGTTTATGATATGGTCAGACCTTTATTTTTGGCAGATCAAATTGAGATGAATAGAAGATGTATTGAAGTTCAGAGATGAGGTAGAGAGATCAACCAAAAGGTGCTAGTCTAGGAATTAAGGTGATGAGTGGCTGTGGCAGGATTGTTATGGCATTAGACCTGTAGTGGGATGATTAATGGTGTTAAAGGATAAGAATTGGTGACTAACTTGCTATTTGTGTGTGTGTTTTTGTGTGTGTGTGTGTGTGTGTGTGTGTGTGTGTGTGTGTAAGAGAGAGAGAGAGAGAGAATGAGAGAGAATGAGAAGTTGAAAATGACACCCAAAAGCTGTTATTTTGAGTGCCTGAGAGGATAATAACCTTGAAGTTAGGAAGAGTAGGGGGACTTGGGGAGAAGGAAGGTTAATTAGTTCAGTTTTGGACATCTGGAATTTAAGATATCTTTAGGAATTCTGGTTGAGATAACTATTAGGTAGTAGTAGATGAGAGACTGAATGTCAGGAGGAGAGAGGCTAGGACAATACAACAAAATCTGTCTTTTGCATGATGATAATTGAAACAGTCAGAACTGAGGGGATCACCAATGATAATTTTAAGTGGAAATGAAAAGAGGGTTTAGGATGGAATCTCCTGTGTCACCAATGGACACCATGGTAAATGGGTGTGACCTAGATGAGCATTCAGGAAACCAGGAGGAGAAAGAAGGATCAGAGAGTTAGGAAGAGAACTAAGAAAGAGTAATATCATGAAAAGCTTGACAGAAGAGAGTATGAACAAAATAGAGGGATAAGCAATGAATGAGTGTACAGTAAGAAATTCAGAACTGAATGAAGACTGAGTAATAGTTGGTAAATCTATAGCAATTCTGTAGGATAGATCTAGTGAATTACTCCAAAGCTCAGTTTCTGGATTTATTATAACCTCCATTTTCAAATGAATGCCTTGAATGCTCATGATGTATGTGGATGATACAAAGATGGGAGAAAGAGATGATGTGCTGAATGAGAGAACTGAGATCTTAAAAGATCTTTTGAAGTAGTATAGGGCATGTAGATAGTGAAAAGGATAGAGTTCTGGGCTTGGAATCAGGAACAAATATATTTACTTCCTGTCTCAGACATTTACTTGCTGTGCAACCCTGAGCAAATCATTTAATCTCTGCCTGACTCAATTTACTCATTTGTAAAATGGGGATAATAATAATAATAATAATAGCATCTACCTTCCGGGTTGTTGAGAATCAAATGAGATTTTATATACATATCATATATATAATATGTATATGAAGTCACATACATACATACATATACCTTTGCAAATACCAAATAGCAATAGAAATGCTACCTATAATTATTACTTCTACAATTATTATTAGGCATATGGATCATCTCATTAACTCTCACTTCCATGGCTTTATTCATTAAAAAGCAAATTAAATTGTTGATTAAAAGTTTAAAATTACATCAGCACCATCAAATAAAATTTCTTAGTAACCACAATAATTTCAATTTATATTTTATGGTAAGTGGTTATTGTTATAAACATGCCTTCAGGATCCAATTTTTTCATTAGTTCTCATTTCCTTTTCCTCTCATGTCCTATTTTTGGACATTTAGGTAGTTTCCAGTTTCTAATTACTTCTCTGAAAATCTTTATTGGAATTTTCAGGTCACAGAATGTGACTGTTTTTGTATTTTTTCTTAGTACTGTCAGATTGCTTTAAAAATTCTACTTAAATTTTTATAAGTAAGAATATTATATATATCTGCTTTTAAATTTCTCTGGTTTAAATTATCATCTTTATTATTTGAAGTTTTGACAGATATTGAGGTGATATGTCTATGCTATCTGAATTTGTTCTTTCTGATCATTAGTGAAACAATTTTCAAGTAAATATTAGCATTTTGGTCTCCTCTTATAAAATTAATCTGTCCTTAACACTGTCAAGTATAGAGTAGTAATCACCATAGTTCCTTTTTTAGTATTCCTTTCATATTTTATATATATCATGTTTTGAATATATTTGCCACAAAATTTACTCCAGTACCTGACTATATAGATTATGTGGTAAGATTTAAAAAAAATCATCTGATTAAAGTTATCTACTTCATCAATAATAATTTATTCCATTTCTTCCCATTCCGTTCCATTCCACTCCAAATCTTTTCACAATTGAGGAAAGACTTTATTCCATTTTCTTCCACCTTTCACATACCTTTATTTATATTTGAATCTGTTGACTGTAGGCCTGTTAAATCTGTTGACTGAATGCAGGCAAATAATCAGATTTTGGAAAAAAGGTCCATTAATCATGGCAAATGATTAGACTGTTCAAAGCATTCCCTTGTGATTTAAGCTCACAAAAAGAAGTGATAGGGCCTTGAGAGGTAAGAACCATGTGAGAACCATATGGGACTTCAATATAAAGCAACAATAGCAACAAATTAGTTTTCACACCAAAAAAGGACAAAGGAAATAAGGATCACGTGAATCTTTCTGTGTGAAAGATAATTTTAGTGAAGAACAGAAATTAAACATAAAATCATTAAACAGTTCTGTTATATATTTGAAAAGGTTTGAATTAATTTTAGTTAATGAGATGATCCATATGCCTAATAATTGTACTTTTGGTACAAAGGGAAATATTTCTGGGAATAATTACTTTCCTGTCAATTAATCTTCCACTTTCATTTGTTAGTTAATGAATTCTTTCACTATTTAAAATTTTCTTTTAGTTTTCAGGTGTATCTTTCATGTGTATTTAGTTGGATATATTTATGTTTTATTTTGGTCCATTGATAAATTGATAAACTTTTTCCCCCCATTGAGTACCTATTCTTTTAAGTGTTTTATCTTAAGTAATCAAATGTCTTTTCTGCATAACTTTATAGTTGTGGTTTGCTTTTGTGATAATAGCAATGTCTATGAGAGTTCTACCTTGCAGCATCTTTAATTTGGGTTAATCTAGTTTTTTTCCCTAAAAGGTGACAAAGCCACAACTTGACTGGCAGTTGGCAAGACAAAGTTCAAGATCATCTTTCTAGTAACTTCTGCCCATAATTATACAATTTCCTGGCTACATTAGGGCATTAAAAGGTTTACCCACTCCCTGTAACTGTTGCTTTCAATCATTTGTTCAATTTAATTTTTATTAGAGAATAGTTTTCGGTTTATTTGATTGAAACTGGTCTTAGTGATTTTCTCAATTGTTTGAACACTATGCACATTATGTTGTTTTCCTAATCATTGCTTAATTTATTTTTGTGGTTTTAAAAACTTCTTTATAGTATTGCTCTGATTACTTTATTATGATTATTATCTAATTGACATTTCCTGTTGTTTTCTCTTCCATTTCATTCATTGTTGCTTCAAAATTCATTGAACTCCTTGAGAAAAGGGACCATCTTTTGCCTTTATATTGCTTGCACTTAGTTTAGTACTTAGAAAATAGTAGGCACTTAATAAATACTTATTGCTCACTTTACTTGACTGACTAATTTGAGATTCTGGGAGATAATATTAAACTTTAAAGGGCAGAAGCACTTTATTGATTTGGAGAGTTTCTTTGTTGTTTCAATTCTTATACAGAAATTATAAAAATGCCTTAAGTTTTAAAATGCAATTTTATGCCAAAGTATAAGACTTTGGTCCAATGAAAGATCAGATAAAGATCTCGCTATGGTCTTGTTGATAGAAGAGAGGGAGATACAGGAACTGTTTTCACTTTAGGAAATATGAGAGAATCAGGAAAATTTCCAAGAAGGTAAGGGGCTGAATGACTAAATCAGGCATCTAGCAGGAGGTTCTCGTTCCTAGGGCAGCTCCTGGATGCTTATTTGCTTGATTACTTTTAGTTTTTTGTTTTTTTTTTTTTGCAAGGCAGTGGGGTTATCTTCTGCCCTCCTTTCCATTTGTGGACCAAGAATTCTGGAAGCAGCTGCCTCTCCTGAGTCAGTTGCTCCCAAGGACTGCTTCTGGTCTACAGGGGCCAGGTCTGTCCTGCTGAAGCCTGCACTAAACTATACTCTACTCTCATCTTTGTGGCAGACTTTTTCTACTGACCTTCCATGTTGTCCTTGGCATTCTCTTCTCTGGAGAGGTCTGGAAACTGCCACCATTACAGTCACTCCATTGTTTCCAGATTGCTGGGGTTGGTTTGCTCCATCCTGGGCCATGCTGCATGTGCTCCTCTCTCAGTCTGGTGCAATAGCTCTTTCTTACTGATCTTTAAAAATATCTTGAGCTGGAAAATTATCTCAGATCATCTTTTTGTTTGTTCTGCCATTGTAGAATTTGTTTTAGAGTTATTGTTTAAAGATATTTTTGAATGGTTTGGGGAAAAAATCAGGTGAATAACTGCCTTTTTCTCCTGTGAAGAACTTCTTAAAAAACAGAATTGACCAAATGGAAAAAGAGGTATGAAATTCATTGAAAAAAAAAAAAACTTCTTAAAAAGAATTGACTTGGGGGCGGCTAGGTGGCATAGTGGATAAAGCACCAGCCCTGGAGTCAGGACTACCTGGGTTCAAATCTGGTCTCAGACACTTAATAATTACCTAGCTGTGTGGCCTTGGGCAAGCCACTTAACCCCATTTGCCTTGCAAAAACCTAAAAAAAAAGAATTGACCAAATGGAAAAGGAGATACAAAAGCTTAATGAATAAAACATTTCAGTAAAAATTAGAATTGGGCAAGTGGAAACTAATGAGATTTCATGTGATACACAAAAACATTGAAAGAAAATCAAAAGAATGAGAAATAGAAAGAAAATTCGATATCTCATTGGAAAAATAACTGATCAGGAAAATAAATAGAGGAGAGAGAATGTAAGAATTCTTTGACAACCTGAAAGCCATGATTCAAAAAAAGAATCTAAACATAATCTTCCAAACAATTATCAAAGGGAAACTGACTTGAAATTGAAATAAATCACCAATCATCTTCTGAAAGAAATTTCAAACTGAAAACTCCTTAGAATTTTATAGGTAAATTCCAGAGTTCCCAGTTCAAGGAAAATATATTGTAAGCATCCAGAAAGGAACAATTCAAATATCATGGAACCACAGGAAAGAATAGCAGATTTAGCAGTTTTTACATTAAAGGATCAGAGAATTTGGAATTTGATATTCCATTAGGCAAAGGAACTAGGACTACAATAAAGAATCCCTCATCCAGCAAAACGGATTGGAATCTTTCAGGGAAAAATATAAATTTAATGAAATAGAGAACTTTCTAGAATTTCTGCTGAAAAGAACAGAGCTGAATAGAAAATTTTACTTTAAAATACAAATCTCAAGAGAAGCATAGAAAGGTAAGCATGAAAGAGAGATCATAAATTATCTATCATAAGATTAAAATATTTATATTTCTATGTGGAAAGACAACACTTTTGACTTCTAAGAACTTAATCATTATTACAAGTTAGAAGGAATATATGTAGACAGAGAAGAGGTATGAGATGAATATGGTGGGATGACATCTAAAAAATAATGAAAGAGAAATAGGAATGCAGTAGAAGAAGGGAAAAAGGAAAGACAGAATGGGGTAAATTATCTCACATAAAATAAACACAAAAGAACTTTTATAGTGGAGGGGAAGGTGGGGAAGATGTCAGAAAAAGAACTTTAAAATTAGAATTATTAGAATTTTCTCATAGCAGGAATAACATATGCACATAGTTGGGTATAGAACTCTATCTTACCTTACAGGGAAGAGAAGTGGGTAAGTGAAGCTGATAGAAGAGATAGCAGAGTGAAAGAAGTGTTAGTCACAAGCAAAACACTTTTGAGGAAGGACAGGGTGAAAGGGGAGAGGGCAAAGAAAAATGGGGGGATAGGATGGAGGGAGAGTCACAATTAGTACACTGTGAGAATGTTTATAATAAATTTCTCTGCTAAAATATATGGAGATTGCAAATATAGAGAGAACTGAGTTAGATTATAAAAATAAGAACTAACCCAATGGATATATATATATATATATATATATATATATATATATATATATATATATATATATCAAAGGACATCAAAGTATATAAGCAGGCAATTTTCAAAAGAAGTAATTATAGTTATCTTTAATATATGAAAAATGCTCTAAATCACTACTGATTCGAGAAATGCAAACTACAACAACTCTGACACATAATCCCATACATTTAAGATTTACTAATATGACAGAAAAGGAAACTAATAAATGTCAGTGGGGATGTGGGAAAATTGAGACGGGGATGTGGGAAAAATGTGTTGCTAGTAGAGTGTTGAACTGATCCAAACATTCTGAAGAGTAATTGGAACTATGCCCCCAACCTTTTGGTCTAGCATTATCAGGACTAGATCTGTATCCCAAAGAGCTTAAAAAAAGAAAAAAGATCTTATATGCTAAATTATTTATAGCAGCTGTTTATATGGTTATAAACAATTGGAAATTGAGGGGATGCCCAACAATTGGGAAATGACTGAATAGCTGTGGTATATCATTGTGATAGAGCACTATTGTGTTATAAGATGATGAGCAGAATGTTCTCAGAAAAATCTGGAAAGACTTAAATGAACTGATACAAAATGAAATAAGCAGAACAAGGAGAACATTATCTACAGTAACAATATTGTATGATGATCAATTGTGAAGGACTCAGCTATTTTCAGCAATACAATAATTCAAGACAATTCAAAAGGACATATGATAAAAATTGCTGTTTACACCAGAAAAAGAATTGATATAGTTGAATGCAGGTTGAAGCATATTTTAAAACTTTTCTTTATTTTTCTTGCTTTTAAATTGTGTTTTCTTTGACCATGAGACTATTATGGAAATATATTTCCCATGATTACATATGCATAACATATATAATTATTTGCCTTTTTAATGGGGGAATGAAGAAAGAGCATTTAGAACTCAAAATTAAAAAAAGAATATTAAAAACTTTTTAATACAATTGTGAAAAATATTATACAATTTTTAAAAAGATTGAAAAAGAATGACAAAAGATTTTTGTAGAATGTGAGGCTTTGGCTGAAACTTAAAGCCAGAGAAGTTAGGAGGTAAAGGGGAAGAAAGAGAGAGTTCTAGGCATGGGAGGCAGAGAGGGAAAACACTTGAAATCAGGAGGAATATTGTGGATGAAGAAGAGCAAAGGGGTCAGTGGAGAATAAAGTGCAAAAAGAATGAAAAGTTAAAAAGGATCAGGTTATAAAGGTCTTTAAGAAAACTAAAGAGAATTTTTATATAGCTGGATCCCAAATATTATGATTAATGAATCCCTCTAAAATGGGTTGTATTGTTTGAATTTGTACTCTTGTTTTCCACTGGACTGGAACCAGTTATCAGATTTTTACATAATTATAACTTCAAACACTGAAAATCTGACTATATCCAATCACTTTAGGGTGTTTATTATTCACATTAATTAAAACTAATTTTTTTTTATCCTGGAGAATGTAGGAAGCCATTAAAT